>NW_026865854.1:0-23122 GCF_026571515.1 Ruditapes philippinarum
AATTTATTGTCCACACGTGTGTTTAAAAGGTCATCAGACTCCCCGGAAAATAAGACAATAAGGAAATGATACATTAAACATTCCAATATAAAGTTTAAAACTCTACTATAAAACAGGAAAAAGGGCACTTTTATAAATTAGCTGCCTTATTCTACAGACAGTCATTGCCATTTTAATGATATCTGATGACAGAGCAATTAAGAAACTTCACAGCTTCAAAATACCTAAGCACCATTTATATAACGTTCTGGTTTTTCAAACCACAACTTTCCGATGCATAAATCATCTCAACTTATTTTAGTGTTAATCTCTATCAAAATTAGAATGGATACGAAATGCTACATTTTCAATTATACCGTGATGAGTGACTTTCAGCTTTCCATTTTGACTAAGTTTATTTTTCTATCTATCAAAAACATCGAATAATGTCTGCAATATATTTGCACAAACAACAAACAATTCGGACAATTTTCATTTCCAAGAAGTGTCAGACATTGTCAAGGTATTATCATATTTGCAATATCATTATGACAATTAATGTCAGAAACAATTATTTGAAATTAGAAGTCGAGTGTTACATCGTCGCGGATAACTAAATTTAAGCGTGTACAATATCGACAAAAAAGTTTATTTTCTGTGTTCCTATTTGAGTTTGAACGTTGTTCACAGTTTGAATTATGATCGCCCAATCGAACTCAACCAATTACAATAAGCATGAATATAGATTAACACAGTGTACCGTCAATACTGTTTTCAAAAGGATTATAATTCTAAATATGACGTATTCGACAAAAAGATGTACTAACACACAATTTTATTGAGGTATTCATCATTTGACCGATGAAAGCTGGAAAACCTTTAGGCCAATGTTCTATGTAATAATAGTTGACTGTAGTTTAAAACAACAGATGTTTGTAAATACGCACACTTTTCATCCATATTAATTAACACGTCAACATTTACTCAGTTTATGTTGTTACTAAGTTTACTTAGATGTTTTAGATAAGGGCATTGTTTTCTGTTTACTCTTTGGAAAGTAGTCTAGTTTTAAACATGCATGCTTTATGTGTTTTCAAAATAATGTCATATTGATTACGAGAAAGTCGGCCTCATTAGACGTGTTTATTATTTAATCATATAGGGTTTATAGTCTTATAATATTGAGAGAAGAATAAAAGACTGTCATACTTGCTGGTAATACAAACAAAATTAGACTACATGTCTTCGAAGCATATTTATATATCTATTTTATAGCAGGCCTATGGGGAAATTATCTTATATGCTATATCTATGAAATGTATGATTTCCGTCAGGAAAACTAAAGTCGATGATCAAGGAAGAAAATAAGTTTTGATGCAATGAATATTTTAACATTTGATACATACTACATGTGTTACAATTTGATATTAGATGTTTTAAAATTTCATACTTTCTATAATAATAAAGCATGTCAGTATCCCTTGTTAAAGTGTTTAATTTGGATTTCAAATTAGCTTTCTTTATTCATATTTATACTTTTAGTCGTATTTTAAAATATACAATAGTTTGGAATTTGATAAAACCAGTAAATATAACTTGGTTCTTTAAAAAAGATAATAATCCAAAATGACAACCACATAAAAAGGGACATAAAATTAACTTCGCTCGAAACCAGTCTAATGCTATATGCAATTCAAATAGAAAATTATACAGATTCGCAGACAGTGGAATAAGGAATAGTTATCAATGTCAACACAGTAACTGAACAATATATCACGTACCTCCTACACGAACGCCGTCTTATTTAACTCAATCCCCGACCGGACAGAACACGCTTTTGTTTCTTGTTGTATACAAGGAGTATACAAGGAGAAATGTTCACATGGATTTTGTTTTTATTAGTCAATCGACCCACAAATGAGTAATGGCATCACTAAGAAAAAGAAAGCAATCAAAGTATGTACGTATTATTAAAGACTTATGTTTTACCATGCAATTTTATTATAGACTAATAATAGCTATCATATGTTGCGGTTCGGATCGGAATATCCGTCTCGTGGGAGCCCGCCCGCATTTTGGGATGTAACGAGGTTTGCCAAGATGCCATCCTCGAGCGTGAACCAGAACCGGAAAGACAGGTCCGTTTTTTCTTGCATATTTTACCACATTCTTTTATATTTTAAATTCTTTACCTCAATAAAAAAAATTTTCATGGAAATTGATGTCATTTCATCCTTCAAAAGCGTAGGAATTCATAAAGCGAAATAATACAAGAAAAACGAAATAACAGTAATATCAATTGTGGTTATAATACTTTCATTGTCAAAATTTTAAGTCTGTTTTTGCTACTCCAATCTTTTACTACAGAAACTATTTCATTTACAAAAGTTGATGCTTTGGGGCGAGGATTCAACATAACTTAATAAAAATAACTCTCCCATGTAAAGGAATTGTATTATTCCCACCAGATATCAAGTTTTCCATACAATTACAATAATTACAAGAAAAGCATTGATGCAAAGCATCAAAGGGCGTCCAAGCAAGAAATGCAGCAGGTGAAGATGAACTAGTAGATATATGATGACACGATATTCTTATAAACTTTTCAATGGTTAATTGGTTTTTACCAGAATTGTATATCACTTATGAATGAAAAGACGAAAGACATTGTTCACTATTAGCTTTGATTGGCATGCTAGAAATTAGAATATTACATGTTATTTCTTTATGATCGTGGTAATTAATAGCAACGGATATACATGTATACAATCATTTATAATCCATATGTGTAATGCATGATCAACACCACACTTGTGTAATTTTTCCTTATTAGCGAAGACTCCCTTTAGGTATCTGTTCACACTTAGTAACAATATGACACTGGTTATATTACCATGTTGATCATGTTGAGCATAATTGTTTATTATACAATAATTGTAATATCTATTTTAATAAAAAAAAAATACAGATTTTATGAATATTGTTTTCTTTTCTTTTTTGTGTTATTTTAATACTGAGTTTATACGTTTACTACTATTTTAAGAATTCAATTGTCATATTGACTGACGATTATAAGTCAAAATTTAACTGGAAAAGTCAGTAAATTATGGTTAATCTTTAGATATATAAAATTGGTTATTCTTAAACCATAATTAGACATGTACATTTGTTTTTTTCTTTATCATTTTTTAAATTATCAATCAATTGCATAATTCATAAAATCTAATTTGTAACTTTGAATAATTCCTTAATTCCTCTGCATCTTTACTAAACACGAATAACAAATTAAATAAAATGTTTCAAAGTTGATAGTGTCATATTAATGCCATAAAATTGTACCTTTTTTCTTAATTATTGTTCATATTTATTGTTTTTATCTCATATAGATAAAATAAAACATGCGCTATTGTTGTTGTTGGTTTTTTTTTCGAATTGTATGTTTATGTATAATAACAATAATAAATTTGAGAGTTGATCTGTGTTTATAAATTATTGTAACCAAACTAAATGACAAACATTCATTTTGAAAAATAAAACTTATTTATCTGCAAAATATTTGTTTCTGTTCTGTAACGATATCAAACATCTACTCCAAACCGGGAGAGACCGGACAATAAACGTGTGGGACTATTCGCCGGTCACTAGTAAATCCCGGTCAAACAAGACCAGGAGAGACCGGGAATTACCGATAGGAGTACATCGCTCTATAAATAGATTTTCGGAATATTTAGGTCATTAACTACATGTACAACAATAACATACTATAATAACCCACTACAAAATGATAAATAAAAATACTAAAAATAAGATAAAAAGCGATTTATTGACGGAAAAGGTTATTTTATTTGAAAATGTTTGCATTGCGAAATTCTGCAGTTCGCTATTCATTGTACATATCGCGACATTTCATTTTTAATTAATAATCAAGCACCCTCATACCGATCGGAATGATCGGCTTTTATTATGATCGTCTAAAAGGCTCGAGAAGTTGCTGTCGCCCTTTCACAAAATCTGATTTCATTCCATAAGGGGCGCCGCGCTTCGGCGCGGACGCCAAAAAGAACAACTAAACTGAATGACTTCAAATACACTACCGCATATTAACATTCTTATATATAGGTTAAAATAAGTCCCCTTAGTCCAGCTAAACCTTTACATTCTGTAAATCTATGTAATCTTAAAAAGTCAATTTGTCCAAACATAATTCGTCACACATATTTTTATAATTTCAATAATTTTAATTTTCATTTTGTTAATATGTTTTTCAGTTATTAAAGAAAACTATGGATTAATGTATAAGTTGAAAATATTGTATTATTCTACTTTTATCAAATTTATGCGAGCGAGATCCTATTATTGTCTTTATTTAAGGTCATTTTCCAAGGTAAGCAATCTCAAATATTTACGATGTAAAAAACATTCGAGCATAATGATGTTGTAGTTAGTTAGACATGTAATTATGTATTGGTACAAGGTTTATAGATGTTTTAATCTAATAATATGAAGAGAATAATCGGAAAAAGATGACATGGTAACCTGGCAGACAATATATGTGACATCGTACTTTTTGTCTTTCAAAATATATCTTATTTATATATCATAGTACAAGACCAATGGAAATTTGGTTGTTGATTGTAAACTATTTACCTGCTTTATAACATAAGTGTCAAATGTTATTTGCGCATCTTCTGATATTTTGGAGATATAGAAAAATATGATAGCCGGAAAATTGAGTCCCAGCATCTCATTTGTACTTCTTTTCATCAATAGTATCGAAAATAAATTTGACAGAAGTTTCAATCATTGTCGACTCATAGTCTTCTCTACTTATGATAACAATAAAATGACTTCTATTCCGACAATAATGGTTTAAGCACTCTTTATTTTCATCTTAAAACATAATATGTTATCTTTGAAAATGTATTTAAGTTATATCAAATTTAAATATTTAATTATTATTACGTAAATGTCTACGCAAAATCTTAGAATTCAAACAGACAGATGTGGTCATGATGGTAGGGACATCGTAGAGAGACAGGTAAGATAATGTGGATTATGTCAATGCATAGATATTTTTAATTGTTTTCTTATATATAATGTTTGCCATGAATTTTAAAATGCGGTCAATTAGAGGATATTTGTTTGTTTTGTGTAAATTTCAAGTAGATCTAACATCACACACATAATTATTCTCATTTTATGCTTAAATACAAGTTTAAATGTCATTTCTTCCATATAATCTTGAATATTAAAATCTGTTTTTCCAAATGTTAGCCTCAATTTTAGACGAATTACTAATAAAACATGAAGACTAGAGCTTCCAATATATTCAAAACTTCATGTTTAGATGGCGAAGGTATATTGATTTTTAACGTTAATCATGACTTATCTTTTGCATTAATAACTAAGATAAACAATTTCTAGACGATGAAAAAAATATATCCGTCATACGAATTCGCTTAAGAATTAAAACAGGGGAAATCAATTATCACTTGATAAGTGTCTGTGCAAGTACTCATATACTTTTAAAATGCAACAGAGGTTTCCAAAAATTATATCTTTACTGCATTGGATATGTTTATAAAGAATAATAACAATCACGAGCACAATTAGATAGACCTCTTATTAACTTTACTTCAAACAGTCGAAATATCTGAGACAATAGTTTAGTTTTAAATTACAAATTTTCAGCATGTGAAGTACATAATAGAAATATATGCCTTTCCATTCAAAGAAAACCACATCTATTTCTCTTGTAAACGTCTCAGGAAATCTTAACTTATTTTCCGAACTCAGCTGGATGGAACGGTATTATGCACAATTTGTAGATAATGTAGATTTATTACCTTCTGTGTGTTAAGAGGTCATAAATAAGACAATAAGGAAATGATACATTAAACATTCCAAAATAAAGTTTACAAACAGTAATATAAAACAGACAAAAGGCACTTTTATAAATTAGACAGTTATTGCCATTTTAATGATATCTGATGACAGAGCAATTAAGAAACTTCACGGCTTTAAATTATCGAAGTACCATTTATCTAACTTTCCGTTATTTCTGATGCACAGATAACCTAAACTTATTTTAGAGGTAATCTTTATCAAAATTAGAATGGATAATTATGGATACGAATGCTTAATTTTCAATTACGCCGTGATGAGTGACTTTCAGCTTTCCATTTTGACTAAGTTTATTTTTCTATCTATCAAAAACAACGAATAATGTATGCGATATTTTCGCACAAACAATAAACAATTCGGACAATTTTCAATTCCAAGAAGTGTCAGACATTGTCAAGGTATTATCATATTTGCAATAGCATTATGACAATTAATGTCAGAAACAGTTGTCTTAAATTAGAAGTTGAGTGTTACAGCGTCGCGGGTAACTAAATTTAAGCGTGTACAATATCGACAAAAAAGTTTATTTTCTGTATTCCTATTTGAGTTTATATTGTCGAAGGTCTCATTCATCGAACGTTACTCTCCATTGTTGACCGTTGTATGATAATGTACTAATATACTTTAAGTACGATGTTTATTTCATTATTAAGTATCTTTATGAACAATAGGATTGTTGCAAGTGAAAAAAGGACTGATTTGTGTTTTGGAATTGATGACAGAATGCTTTGATATTTTATTGAAAGTAAGATTACAAAACAACAACATCATATTAAAGGGAGACACAGGCAAAAAATTTTCATTTCTTCCTTTTGAATTTTTCATTCATTACCTCAAAATGAATACACGTACACTAGGCAGTCACAGCAACAAAACTTTTTCTCCTTATAAAGAATAAAATGGTGGTTTCCTAACTTGACTCTCGTGGGTCAGGCATGAGCGTTAATATTTCACAATAGTCTTGAAACGGTAAAAAAAACATGTCGAATGAATGACTTCGACTTGTTTGAATCATACAATATACACAATACATGTATATGTTATTGTAAAGTTCAGGGTTTGTTCAAGTCACATGACTTCTTTTAAAACTACTCGGTGATTCTTTTGGGTCTAAATTTCGTTCAAACTGTATACATATCTTTTCGCTTAAAACCCAAAATATATACAATTTGTACAGAAATTCATGCTAGGACTTTGAAAAATGTCATTTTAGCGTGATTTGATTACATAAGTTGATTTTAATATTTTTGTTATTAATTTGCCTGAGTATACTTTTAAGCGCATCACAAGGAATACAAATCTGACATTTTCATCCACATATCGATACAATAAAAACATATGCCGATAACATTGTTTTGCAGGACGTATACTTTGATCGCTAAATGCATATTTTTTTTAATTCTAGTTAATTTGCAGATTAAAGGAACATTTGCGACTATCATATAAATCTACTATAAATAAATCTTGATAATCAAGACTGTAAAATTAGAGTCTGTACCGGAACGTGATATATAATTTCTTTATAAATAACGTAAATGCGTTTATCTTTATACAAAGAGTATTCAAATATGAATGTATCTAAAGCTGCGGTCTGACTTACTCCCGGCAGAGCCCAGGACCATCCCGGTAAGTTACCGGGATGATCCGGGACGATCCGGGTTGAAATTATTGTTGCGGTCACACTTACCCCGGCAGCACTACGGTAGTTCCCAACTAACCACCCAGGATGCGCTCCGGATCATCCAGGCAGAGCCCAGGTGAAGCTACGGTTCATGCCGGTGCTTCCCCGGTCGTTCCCGGATGACGCCGGAAGAGCCCCGGTTGACCCAGGCAGAGCCCCGGTCGATCCAGGCAGAGCCCCGGCAGAGCCCAGGAAGATCCAGGCAGAGCCCCGGTAGAACCCCGGTGGATTAAAAACGCCTGAAAATGATAACATTGATACATAATTTTAATCTATTGTTCCAGAATAGTAATTCATGATGATTTTCTGAAAAATCCTTATGCCATACTGGTTAGAAGGGAAATGGGAAGGGTTTTAATACAAACAAGTGCAATCATCGCAAATTGTCGTTATTCTTTTGAAATGATCCGGGCTTTGCCGGGGCTCTACCGGGATCAACCGTAGCTCTACCTTAAATTATCCTCCGGGGCTCTGCCTGTAGTTACCGGGGCTCTGCCGGCATATACGGGGGCTCTACCGTAGCTGTACCGTAGCTCTACCGACTTAATCATACCCCGGATCATCCCCGGTTTGTGCCGACAGAGCTACGGTGCTTCCGCGGTATAACCCCGGTCGTTCCCAGCAGAGCTAAGGATGAAGCCGGCAAAGCTATACCTTCCCTGATCATCCCGGACCACCCCGGTAATATTAAGAGTTACGGATGTACCCCGGTTGTTCCCGGTCGTACCCCGGTCGTTCCCTAATCACCCCGGACGTCTACCGGGGCTCTGCCGGGATTTAAGTGAGACTGTAGCTTAAACACGAATCTTCATAGGTCACTGATTTTTTATTTTGTTTCCACAAAATATTAACCTTCAACAGAAATACAATGTTTCGGTCTCTGGATGCTGGATGCATTTTCATAGTCCTTTGTGGGTCTAGAATATTACAGACCCGTAGGGTTTGCGCTTAACAAATTTTCGACCTGAAATGAATTGTGTAGCTTTGGTGAAAAAAAGAATCACACGGGACGAGGTCTGGGGGATACGGAGGGTGGGGAAGCACAACATTCTTTTTTCCCTTCCAGAAAGTCTTGGACTATAGACGCCTTTTGCGATGACTCGTTGTCATGCAGCAATCTGACATTGGCCAAACCTTTTGCGGTTCCTCCTTTTCGAAAGTAAACAATGTAGAGCGAACTATAAACCCAGCTAAAGTGATCGGATTTAATGAATGTGATGTCAATGTAAATCTAACATGTCTATCTAACCGAAATCCTTGATTTTGTCGGTTTTTATTTTAATTTTTTTTTTGCAATATTAAACTATAAAACATAGAATAGGGTCAGATTCTGTTCAATGTTTGTATTCATTTCGTGTTTTAAAATTGTCCAATAAACATACAGAAAAATGTTGCTGTTTGTTGTTGTTGTTTTGTTTCTCTAGTTTACAAGAAACAAAATTCTATATCAGTAACGATTTGATTTGTTAGCAGGTAAAGACCTTCATGCATTAGCTTCAACAAACGGCTGTGTTTAGTTTCATTACATAACACAGTTTCGACTTTTTACAATGCTTAGAAAATCGAAAATATCATGGTATAAAAACTTCAACTATTTTGTCAAAGAATCATACTGTTGTTATCAAATGAAAGCATAATCTTCAAACTAATAAAGTCTTTTAGTTTTATGACAGGTAACCTCTGCTTAAGCATTATTGTAACATTACGAGTAGGTAATTAGACAATTTGTACCATTCCCTTTTTAGCAGCAGGAAGTAACATTGTAATTGAATGTAAAAATAGTAATAGTCTTGATCGTTAAGTTAAAGGAGATGCACAATGATAACAACAACTAATGATTTAAAGATACACTTTGTTCATTTGCGATTAAAAAAAAATTTATCCTAGAAAATTAAAATCTTACGAAAATTGTATGCAATAAAGATATATTGCGGCACATAAAAAGGCATAAAATCAGGAAAAATAATTTCGCGGTCTTGTTACTGAGAGCATACGTCTTTTTAATATTCTACATGTTATAGACTGTTTGGACAATGATGAATGTTTTCTCTCCATCCACTTGAGGTCTGTAAATTGAGTTATTAATCATTTAAACCAAATGTCGCACTTTATAACTGTGAATTAGTTCACTAGACTGATCTTTAATCATTTTCCATTAAAATATAAAAATCAGCTTTGATTAATGCATGTTTGCTCACGAGTAAAGCAGTGTAAGCAGTCAGATGAAAATGATAAGGTTAATGTAAATCCGATACCGAGCTTGGTTGTTGAAAGATATACTGAAGCGTAGAAATAATAGATAGTTTCGTTCACACGTTGGAATTATCTTTGTTTCCATATGCTTCCGTATTACCTTTTGTCTATTTAAAGCATTTATAAATTGGTATATGTCCTAATATGCTATAGGGAGTCTGCAGATGTAATTACTTTACACATATATCATGATAAAAGCCTCAATTCACTTCAGAAAAAAGAGAGGCAAATCTATCACTAGTTTGCCCGGTTGAAAGCATATGTCTATTTCCTAGCAACTACATCTTTTAGACCTTTTGCAGCAGAAGGCAGCAATGATATATCATGCTGGTAGCGTAAGGACAAAGATTAATGACCTTAACTTTATTGTCTAGATATATGTATAATTTCCTGCTGAAATAAGATATAATTTTAGACGTATGCTGAGGTATGATTTTAGATATGTAATTGCTGAGGTTATTCTTCATTCATTACCTTGTAAATTATTTTGTCATTAATTATGGGAATTAAATCTATCAATCAAAATAAATTTATCTTCATATTATGAAGCTTTTCTTGGAAACGCAGCAAAATTAAATATATCTTCAGCAAATTTCCATCGACTTTGACGCAAAAAAACAAAATGCTTTTGTGACCAAAATAGAAAGTTCAGCGGTCTAACATTAATATGATATAAACGTCAAGAACAACTGTATTATTACTACATAATTTTTGAGATGTTTTTCTCCGATTGGTTAAGCCGTTTTTGTTTGTAAAACAAAGCCGGTAATTGCCACAAAAGGGGAAAATGGCAGTGTTTGGTCGCTTTATATCGCTTTTAAATACTTTATCTTATCTTGTAACACTTCTCCTGTTAAAGGCACATTATGCCTCAGAAATAATGTTGTTTCTTACAAAAGCATTTTATTTTTGGTGTCCTGTTAAAGTTTCCAAAACATTTTATTTTTCGCTGTCCTTTTTCCTGATCAATTTTTTGCTTCTTATGCTTTTGGCAGTTAGTGCAATAGTAGTGGTTTAGACTTTCATATGGATGCCTGAATACTACATTGTACTTTGTTTATTTTTCAAGACAATTTATGTCACATGCAGTGTTACTTTCTTAATGTGATAAGCATCTCACATTCTTTAAGACTAGTTTTTTTAATGTTATAGAACTTATCGGATTTTTTGTCTTTCTTTTTGTCTAAGAGGAAAATGTTTATTAGGTTCTTAGGCATAATGTACCTTCAACATATACATGTTTTACTGATGATAGAAATGACATTTGACAAGAAGTATTTTTATTCAAAGGCCTCCTTATCAAACAATTTGGTTCACCGTAATCGGATTTTGTTACGAATAAATTTGATTTTCTGTGGCCATGATAGCTGTTTCTTTGCGATCAAAAGCTTCCCCCAAAGGGGACAGAAATAATTGTACTAGGAAACCCAACCTGGAATATGTTATTTATGTAAGCAAAGTTTGCTTAAAGGCATATCTGTTGTTATAATTTTTTAAGCACATGTGAAATCATCTGAAGGAAATTGTGCTGAATGTAAAATAATTTGTCATAAAGGTAGCAAAATTTAAACGAATGCTATTGTGACTCCCATACAAAATACTTAATCCCTATAACTTTACTAATTGCCAACAAACAAAAGAAGAGAAAGATGGATCAGGTATGCGGCCAATGAATAACTCTTTGGAAATTGTAATAGGACATAAAAAAGCGTTTAAGAAATAAAAATAATAGCTTTTTAGGGCTTTTATGTCTTTAAGAAAATAGACATCTTTTGAGTGTGTACATCAACTCCTCTTTTGTCGAAATATATGCCTGTTTTAAAAGTATGTTAATACTCAAATGTTACTTTGAAATGTTGAGATAACCTAGAATTTTCTGAAAGATGTTAATAGAATATGTTCATAAATTTATGTAGACAGGTTGCTTTAACATTATTACATTTAGTATGTCGTGTTATCAGTTAAGAAATTAATTTGTTTTATGTCAATAAAGAAGTGAGAGGTAAGAAGTTATTATTATTATTTTTTGTGTTTTTACGGTAGAATAAATTATGTCTAGAATATAATAACTTTCTGTCATTTTTGTGTAATTTTGTGAAGTTATCAAATACGTTAACCAAATCATTATCGACAGCAAATGTCAGGAAAAGTGAAATGAAATAGCGGTAAGCATTTGCATTTGATTTTGAAGCGACTCATACCTTGAAGAAGATATATGGCGTATCGCGTGTAAACAGTAAACAATATTTTCACAGACTTAATCGGCGGTATAATACCCTAATACTAATTAGAGAAATAAACACATTATTTATATCCAACAATCTAATATATATAAGAATTCATTCATTCATCCATGTATTCATTTATTGAATGTAGAACATACTTGTATAAAAAGACATATTTTAAGGTTCCAAGGTTAACCATTATATTGAAAACCACAATTATTATTCTTTCGGACGTTCTATGTGGTCCTTTTAATGCTTGTCTTCATATCTAACCAGTCAAATAAGAAAAGAACAGATAAAACTGTTGTTTAGCGTGTCAGTAAATGTTTTTTTTTATGTTGTTTTTCTTTCCTTTTTTTGTTTTAGACATACCTTATGTTTTTGTCTATGACAAAATATTTTTTTCCTTTTGTATGTCTTTGAGGTTTTTATCCTTAAAAGACACACTTTAGAAGGAGAGTGATACTTTTTCTGTTTCTGGTTTTTATCTAAATCTTACAGATTATTTAAAACTAAAGATTATTAGACTTCAAATAAGTGTTGTTTCTTATTACTTTTTAGTCCCATATCACTGATAAAATATAAATAACAAAGATAAAAGAGGAAAATCTACGTAAGATTTCAAAGTATAAGAACAATTCTTGGATGTTTTTTTTTTTTTTTTTTATTCTATTTGTCATTGAAAATTGAATAAGATAAACAACATATACTGAATTCAAAATAATTAAACAAGTAATTTTTTTTATAAAATTTTGAAAGAGGTTTAAGTCAAATACTTAAGCATATTTTTTTATATGATTTGTAATAAATATTTGTATGTATGTATGTATGTATGTATGTATATTTGCATGTATGCATGCATGTGTGTATGTATTTATGGTTTTGTTATAGTGTGTGCGCGTGTGTGCGTGCGTACTTGTGTGCATGCATGCATATGTATATGAAATTTATTATTAAAGGAAAAAAATATGCAAAAGATCAAACATCATAAATCACTCTGAAATCTAATCATACTTAACATAAAAATTTGTTATCTGTTATATAAAGTCTACAGGAAACGTAAATCATACTGAATTATACAAATACATGGATCAATCTACTCTCCTCTTGTTAAATGAAACATAGTTGTCATTTTCTTTTCTTTTCTGTTTATGTGAATGTCCTAATTGACTCAGTTTTAATTTTAAGGTTTTATGGTTGTATACTCATACTTGTAATGCCTGTTTCTTCAATATGGAAACTACAACAGCTACATTAAATGTTAGAGGGTTAGGAAATAATAGGAAACGAAAACAAATCTTTGAATGGCTTGGTTTACAACCTTATTCTATTTATATGTTACAAGAAACCCATTCAACAAATCAATCAGAATCATGAAAAATGAATGGAAAAGGTATGTCTTTCTTCAGTGGAAATAAATCAAACAAAGAAGGTGTTGCATTTTCTTAAAAAAATAATTGTAATGTAAAAATTCTGAATAAAAAAGAACTAATAATAGGAAGATTAATAGTACTTGAAGTAACAATAAATGAAAAAGCTTTTACCATGTTGAACATTTATGCCCAAATGATGATAACATGAGCATTTTTCAAATGCTCGAAGATTTTATTCTTGAAAACGATGAAAATAATTTTATAATCGGTGGCGACTTTAATACATTGATAAATACAAATATCGATAAAAAGAATGGAAAACCTCAAACAAGTAGAGAAAATGTCAAGATAAAATAAAAAGTATGTTAGAAAACATGTAGCTTATGTGGTATTTGGCGCATAAAACACCCTGAAAAGAGACAATTTACATTTGGCATTCAAATGGAAAACCAGTTATATATTGCCGATTAGATTATTTTTTGGTATCTGACGTGCTATGTAACGTCATTTCAAAAAAGTAATATTTCACACGGATATAAAACAGATCACTCTTTAGTAACTTTAACAATAAATGATAATGCAATGACAAAAGGGCCTGGCTATTTTAAATTGAACAATTCTTTATTACTAGATGAAAAGTACCAAAGTCAAATAAAAGCAACTATAATCTCAATAGCAGAAATAAATATAGCATGCAATCCAAATACTCTAAGGGAGGTTATAAAGGGAGCAATAAGAAATGAAACAATTCTATATGCAAGTCAAAAGAAAAAGAAAGAAAAAGAAAATGAGTTAAATTTGATGAAAGAAATAAAACAATTAGAAGAAAAAATACTAACTACTAGCAATAATGAACAAAACAATGAAAATAAATTACATAAAGAAATGATATCTAAAAAGCAAGAACTTGAACAAATTTATGAATACCGTGTAAATGGCTCGATTTTGAGAGCACGTGCTATTCACATAGAACAAAATGAAAAAATAGTAAATACTTTTCTAACTTAGAAAAGAAGCATGCGGAGAGAAAAAATTGTACACAAGTTAAAAATAGAAAATAATGAAATTACAGACGCAAAAACAAATATTAAAAGAAAAAAAAATCATTTTTTGAAAATTTATACAAATACAGAGCCCACAAAAATCAAATCTAAATTTTTTTAATACAGACATTAAATCATTAAATGAAGAAGAAAAGTGCATATATATGTGAAGGAATATTAAATGAATATGAATGTAAAATAGCTTTATCAGAAATGAAAAACAACAAAAGTCCAGGATCTGATGGCTTAACCGTCGAGTTTTATAAGACATTTTGGAATAGCATCAAAAAATATTTTCTTGATTCGATTAATTACTCTTTTCAAATATCAAAACTAACAACTCTTCAAAGACAAGGAATTATATCCCTTATACCAAAGCCAGAAAAAGATCTTAAAGATATATCAAACTGGAGACCAATAAGTTTGCTTTACGTGGATTATAAATTAGCAACAAAAACTATTTCTAATCGCATCAAAAAAGTTTTGCCAACTATAATTAGTTTCAATCAAACAGGTTTCATGAAAAACTGTTACATTGGTGAAAACGTAAGGATGATTTTTGAAATAATTGAATATCTTCAAAAAGAAAACAAACCAGGTTTATTATTCTTTGCCGATTATGAAAAAGCATTTGATAGTTTAAATCATCAGTTTATCTTTAATACTCTTCAAAAGTTCAATTTTTGTAAAGATTTTATACAATGGGTCAAACTTTTTTACACTGATATTTCAAGTATTATTGTAAATAATGGTCATTTCTCAGAACTTTTTACCATAGAAAGGGGTGTTCGACAAGGATGTCCTTTATCATCATCATTATTCATCGTCTGTTTAGAAATTTTATCCAATTACATAGAAAAAGATAGTAAAATAAAAGGAATAAAAGTTGAGGACAAAAGAAATAAAACAATCCTTCTTTGCAGATGATGCAACTTTCGTAAACGATGGTTCAGTTAAGTCTTTCAAAAAACTTGTCTATGTGATAACAGAATTTAGTAAAATTTCCGGTTTAAACCTTAATTCAAGAAATCAACAATATTACAAGTCGGGTCATTTAAAGATACTAACATAGAATATTGTAAAAATAGAAAATTTAAGTGGACATCTGATTCAGCAAAAACATTAGGCTTTTTATTTTCGTCAGATTACAAGAAAATACAAACATAAATTTAGAACCTAAACTTCAAGATTTTTTCAATTGCTTAAAGCAGTGGCAACACAGAAAGCTTACGTTAATGGGAAAAGTAATAGTGATAAAAACTTTTGCATTGCCAAAATTAATATATCCTTTTTCAGTTTTAGCAAACCCATCCAATGATAGATGAAAGAAATAACTAAAGCGATGTTTCACTTTCTATGGGCAGGAAAACCAGAAAAAATAAAACGCAAAACTATAAAACTTATTATAAAAAATGGTGGACTAAAAATGATAGACATTACATATTATCTTAATGCAGTAAAAGCAAGCTGGGTAAAAAGGTATATAAACAAAGATAATGAGAGTTCATGGAAACTTTTTGTAAAACACAAGATAAAGCAAAATGGAAATGATTTTATCTTCCAATGTAATCTTTCAAAAAATGATATCAATAATTTATATCCACATAATTCGTTCATGAATAATGTTCTTTCGTCTTGGTTTCACATTCAGCATGAGCACAATAAAAACAAAGATAATGTTAAAGACATAGTATAGAATAATTCAAGCATTAAAATTGACAACAAACTGGTTTATTATAAAACATGGCATGATAAAGGCATACTTTATATAGAACATCTTTATGATTATAGGAGAAAAGCCTTTTATAAATATGATGACTTTAAAAAAATTTACGGAATAGAAAATGCTGATTATTTAAGATACTTTATGCTAATAAACAATATACCAAAACAATACCTTGAGAAACTAAAAAATAACACAACTTATATGGAAGAACAAGATACGCTTCTCAATAAAATTCAAAAATCCAAAACAATAAATAAACTTTTATATAATATCCAACTTGAAAATGATGAGAAGGTAAAAAATAAAAATGAAGAGCAATGGGAAAAAGAAATGGATATAGAATTGAATTGGATTAAGATATATACTAAATCACTACAATGTACTATAGATGTGACATTAAGAAATTTTCAGTATAAGTTCATCCATAGACTTACTGCAACAAACACTATGCTTTTCAAATATAATCTATGCAATTCAAAGGACTAGATTCGCTTATGCATGAAATATGCCTAAATATTTTGTATTTTATAAAACTTCAAATTTTTGTAATATTTTAGTAAATGAAAGAAACAATTTTTTTTCTCTCCATAACTAAAATGAGATTTATGAGACATATACCAGCGTTTCATATTATAAATATTAATATGACGTTACAGCGTCGTTGATTGACGTTGCAATTTTGACGTCAAAATACGTTACAATGGGGTCAAGTATACAGCCAAAAAAATTAACAAATTGGAAAAAATGATACAAAAATCAACAAAAACCTACTCGGGACATATTTTTATGTCATATGCTCAAGTTTTATCAAAATTAAAATTTGGGCCGATTTTCACTATATTTGAACATACTCCTTTGTGTGATTTTTGCTGCAGTAGTTTAGAAACACTTCATCATCTATTTTGGGAATGTAATATTGTGCAAAATTTATATTCAAACTTGCATTCCTTTCTCTTATCCATTAATCTTCATTTTCATACAGTAAAGAAACAGTGTTTTTTGGAGAGCTTACAACCAATATAAATAGTAATGTAGTAAATTATATCATTATTCTAATGAAATATTACATTTTAAAAATGAAATATCAAGGAAGAAAGCCCACTTTTGATATTTTTAAAAACTTTTTGCTGTTAAGGATACAAATTGAAGAAGCAATTGCACTGTCGAATGATAAAATTGAATCGTACAAACAAAAATAGAGTAAATTATCTAACACTTTAACAAACAATACTGATGACTAAAACAATAATATTATGTAATTTAAACCATAAAACGTAAAAAATTAAATGAAACTGATTCACTTGTCTTTTTTTCCCCTGTCTTGTGTGTGTGTGTGTGTTTTTTTTTTTTTGTTTAGTGTAAGAATGATAGTTTTTTTAAGTAGATTTATTCTTTTTCTTTCTGAATTTTTTGAAAGTTTTGTTTTTACTTTTTTTTCTGTGTGGAGTTTCTATGTAAATGTGAATGATTGTGTTTATATGTTTTTGAAAAATAAAATAAATGAAAAAAAAACTGTATTCATGTATTTTCCATTTAATGAGGGCATGTATACATTACATTTCAATACTCGGTCCCCATAACAGCTAAAGTTGCATTCAAAAAGTATTGTATTATCTTTTGGAAATGTTTGAGCTATGGATCAATTGGTTATTTTAAGTATTTAGATCGTTTATAACAATTATTGCTTAGGTAATATTAATGTTACACTGACTTTCTTTTTTGTTCTTCCATTAAATCTAAGCCATAATTAAATGTAAAAAATGATAATATTTAAAACAAAAATATTCCAGTACACAATTAAATGATTAAAAATATCTACAAGGTTAAATTTATGAATATCGGTTGATCGGGAATTTTAACATGGACCAAGATCTCGATACCCTCCTTAATGCAAAGCGAGTTATTGATCAATTCCCCATGTTCTGTATTTGTTAATTTAAATAATGCAATTAATGTATAAATATTACAACTATATATAATGTTTTGTAATATAATATATATTCAATCTTGACTTTCACAGAATAAAGTATTTTTGTTATTCAAATTTATATCTTGGATTTTCATTTATCAATCATTCACCATACGTATCTCCAAGGGTGCGCATGCGTGCATGCCTTATAACTATCATTCAACGTTGTCTCAATATCACGTGTCAAAATCAGATTTATGCTTTTTTGACTGATAAATCTAGTCAACCAACATACATATATAACTGACTACTTTACGAGACGAAATGTTGAATTCTGCTTAAGCCGGTGCTAGAGGGCGTGGACTGTTCATGGGACCTCACAACAAAATTGCATAAAAATTGCAGACTGGGTTTGACCTAGTCTGTACATGAGGGAAAATAAATTAGTGAAACATCCCTCACGCCCTCTAGCACCGGCTTAAGCGGTACTCAATACTTAATAGTGCTGGCATAAATAATCCTGAAGGGCTAAAAACATAGGACAACACTAAAGTGTAGTACAGCTGCCACACGGCACTGGACACCTGCTGTTGTGAAGTATAAAAATCTGGAAACAAAGTGATCCCTTGGAAGCATCAATCACATCAAAATTACATGAAAATTGCAGACTCGGTTTGATTGAATCAAACACTTCTTTGCAGACGAGTATTTCGGCATGGCAAGGGACGACAAAATTGCCCTTACTTCTTTTACAAGCAAATATAGCTAATCTTCATATAAATATTTATGAAAAACTGCGTTCAAATCGGTCGAAATGTCAGAGACAATATTTAAGTTAAAAACATTTGCAATGCATGGAGAAAGATATGTAAATATTTGCTCTTTCATCATTCACAGAACAATTCATTACTTTCAATAACAGCCTCAGGGATATTTTGAGCTGGACGAAATCATTAAACTAGTCTATGGCAGTATGCACATTTTGTAGAAAATGTGAGTTTATCGTCTGCACGTTGCTAAAGGTTTACAGACATCCGTTAATAAGACAATACGGGGAAAAGACCATTACATGTCCCAAAATTAAAATTTAAAAAGTACTATAATACGGAAAGGCGATGTTAGCTGTTTTACTCTACGGATATTAAATGTAATTTCATGACGTCTGATTACAAAACAATTTAGAAAATGTGTTTTATTATTTATTGTGTTAACTAAAAACTGATTGTGTCTGCTGAGAGCTCTGCGAAAACATCACTCGGACAATTTTCAATCTCTAGAAGTGTCAGACATTGTCAAGGTATTATCATATTTGCAATATCATTATGACAATTAATTTAGTATTTCAGATACTCACAAAAGAGTTATGACCATATATTTCAAAATATGTTTGTAAAAAAAATGAGGTTCTATCTTTTTCATGTTAAACCTTTCACGTTTATTTTGCCGATTTTTAAGTGAGCATCTAATTTGTACATAAATAGTCCCATGCCGGAGATTGGATGGTAAGATATTTCAGGTGCAACGTTTATTTGATTATAAATTATCTTTATCAAGCGCATAATATGATTTTGAGTACAACGGTTAACAATTGAGAGCGACGAAACAAAATGTAACATTGATAAGGTCAACATAAATTGATTAAATCACTACATCCGTAAAGTTATTGTTATATGATAATATAATGATATGATTATTGGTAAATTAAAAAACATGTATACATTATACAATACGCAGCAAATAAATAAAGTTCTGTGTAATAAAAAGCTTATACCAAATTCATCCAAAAATACTAGTAATTCTTGCTTATAATATAACATATTTCTTTCTTTATAAATTTAGATAATTTGCAGATAGAGAGACAATTTATGACGTTCAAACAAATCTACTTGAAATAAATCTTGATACTAAGACAAAATTAGCGTCTCTGTCGGAAAGTGGTACATTCTCTGTTTACAATTACATTTATTTGACTGAGACAAGCACTTAACTATATTTTATTCCCAAAGAATCAGGTCACATTCTTCTGAGCGTTTGCATTGATAACATGTTACTTGTCTTAACCATTAATAATTAAAAATATATTGCGTTTTTTAGTGCATTGCTGCGTGCCCTGTCAGTGTGACTGGCCTGTGTCGAGGGCTGCATTCTATGAACCTCACCTTGGGTTGTTGATCTTTTTTCCCTTTTATTCATAGTCTATAGTGTACGTAATAAATTTGGCGTCGGGGATGTTTTCAAATAAATATACACTGCTAATACATGGCGGCTAAATGACGATGAATATTCAAGTAAAAGTAATACCTATAAGACAAATAGCCATAGTATTCCATCACGAGATACTGTGTCCGTTTATGTGGTAATGTGTGTTTGCTCTAAACAATTTGCATTAAAAGAAATTTGACGTGAGAAGGAAGTCTACATTATGTAGTGTCAAAAATTAAATATCCCTAGACAACATTGTCTATCCAAGAGAGAGTATTGTCGTTCTTACATGTGGTATCAAAAACGTACACTTATAAAGACGAGGAATCAAAAATTTGATACAGATAACGATTTTCTTTGAAGAAGGCAAAGCGTTATTTTCAAAAGGCTAATATAAATATGTATATATGAACGTACTTATACATTAATGTGTACTTTCTGAAAACTGTTTTAGAAAATAATAAAATGCTTAGAAAACAAAGTTGAAATATCATGCTTTGGATAATCCTGTTTGTCAAAATCAAAGTGTAAGTGTCATCTGTCTGAGGCTTTTGTCTAATATAAGCATAATTGTTAAACCAGTGATTTCTTGTAATCATGTTAAAGTTACCTCTATCATAAGCGACATACGTAATGTCAACAGATTAAAGTTTTCCCATCAGACAGGTGTCTCTGGTTTCAATATTATTGATACTTAGCTTTAAGTTAACGTCCGCCATTTATGCTGATGACGTATTAATCCCTACCTTAATTTGTTCACCTATATCACCAGCCGTTCATGTGTAAGTATTTCCTGCAAAAACATAAACATATCGATATATCAAATCTGCGTATTGTATTTATAAATGTGTTTTGAAAGTGTTTGTCCTATACAAAGGTTATGTGAAGAAAATTTATATTTTCTTGATAATAAATGAACACAATTTTCTACCAACACCGTTAAGTTTAAAATTCAATAGCCATTGATATATAAAGGAAGAGCTGTTTTGTAAACATAAATAAATTCCAATTAAAGCCATTGTCATTTTCAAAAACCATGTCCATTCAAAGATTCTGGTAAAGCCCAGAAATAAGAAACACGCCGAGTTTCTGCAACCATCATGTGTTACCTATGTTTTTTTTTATTTTCATAACTTTCATTTTGAGCTATCAAATTTTATATGATTTACATGAGAAAAGCCTGTATTGTAAAACAGGGATGTATTATATGATGTTATATGTATTTTGTCATTTGCCGGCGGCTTTTGCGACCTTCGCAACGTGAGAAATACAATTATTACCCAATGATATTAGGGAAAATAAAACTGTTTTGATCTATGTGAACAAAAGAACAAAAGGATCTGATCTCATTTGTTGATATGTGTTCTGTAGGGAGCCAATCAGACATGTCATTCGTTTAATTTGAAATCAAATATGAAAGAGTACAGAACTGCTCCCTTGTTGCATAATGGTTCTATAAGGTCAATGAAAATTATTCATCCAACTAACTCGGATTGTCTTGGCTCTCAACACAACGGTAAACCATTCGCGTACTTCTTGCAAACTAGAAATTCACACTTTCGTTATTCATGTTTTAATTTTAATGTAGTAGCTATTTAGGTCTAGAATCAGTTAATTTATAACAGTTTTATACAATTGTACAGTCAGTTTATGAGATTGAGTGCAGACAAGTAGAATATAGGTCAATAGTTATTGTTTTAAACAACTAAATTGAATTAAAGTAACGGGGAAATAGTGAGTGAACAGGTCAAAGTCAAAATAAGTGAACATTCTTGGATAAAACAATAAATAGTTCACGTGAAACAACAAATTTCTGTTACAGTAAATATCCATGTGAATTTGCATGTAACGTTGAATTTGTTAGCTATCCACATTTATATGAAGATAAATTTTATATGAAGATAAATGCTGCATATCGGGAAAATAAATGCTGCATATCGGGCAGCAACCTGAAAAATAATGAAATCTTACATTCTTGCGATACAGGAATTTGTAAGGTTAATATATATACTAAAATAATTCCGATAATTTTACTCGTAAATTAGGAAAGATAAATTTATTGAACTTTGTTCTTCATGTTGAGATTGTAAACTTTGCACATAAACATAAAGGCGTCTGATCTTAGATAATTCTTTGTCATTCCTTTACAACTGCGGACAGCTATCCATCTCTTATCTCTTAGAAATCTTTTGTTAAAAAGCACCTCTTGATATCATTTAGTAAAAAATGTAAAACATAAATGCTAGACAGTATACAATTTAAAAAATAAAAAGGGTTCCTATACCATGGTTATTTAGAAATACTCTTCTACTTCATCTACTAAAATATATTGACATGAATGATAGTGATTATCATTTCTTTTAAATCAATGGTTAAAGTGCACTAAATGTCCACAAAAATCTTACAATAGTATTTACGTTAGCTTAATGTAGGATATATACCAATTTATCATAAATACGGGTGTCTATGAACACAAATAGCATGCAATAAACGTAAATTATTGCACATTTGAGCAAATAAAATCAGGAAAATAATCCCGTTGGCTTCCTACTGAGAATATACGTCTATTTTACACCAGACCTCAACCTCTGCAAAAACGTATGAAATTACAATTTGTTGACTGTGAGACCAAAGATTCGTCTGGATTATTTTTTATTTATTAAAAAAACTATTTTCAATTTCCTTAAAAAGTGTTAATATGTATAAATTGGTGTTATTTTCTTAATTTTCAATAAATTTCTTTTGTATTTATTATAACAAAAAATCATTTACTCTTAACGGATTCAAATAGATGAATACTTGGAATATCAACAAAAATGTATTTTTA